>NW_023396500.1:0-5000 GCF_011125445.2 Fundulus heteroclitus
ACGAAACGACCTCAACCTATTCTCAAAACTTTCAATGGGTATGAAGTCCCGCTTGCTTGACGTTGCTGAAGCGTGGACATTTGAATGTGAGCTCAAAGTGGGCCATTTTTGGTAAGCAGAACTGGCGCTGTGGGATGAACCAAACGTCGGGTTAAAGTGCCAACTTCCCGCTCATGAGACCCCATGAAAGGCGTTGGTTGATATAGACAGCAGGACGGTGGCCATGGAAGTCGGAAACCGCTAAGGAGTGTGTGTAACAACTCACTGCCGAATCAACTAGCCCTGAAAAATGGATGGCGCTTGAGCGGGAGACTTATACCCGAACCGTTGCTGGGCTTGTGTGTTTTTCGTTCGAGAGATTCGCCTGGCCGCAACGAGTAAGAAGGTCGCAGTGGTTCGCGTTGAAGGCTTTGGGCGTAGGCCCCGCTGGAGCTTCCACTGGTGCAGATCTTGGTGGTAGTAGCAATATTCAAGTGAGATCCTTGAAGACTGGAAGTGGAGAAGGGTTCCACGTGAACAGCAGTTGAATGTGGGTCAGTCCGGCCCTAAGATACTGGCTAAAGCCATGTGTTATCGAGAGGTGGAGTTCACAATCCAGCTCGTTTATCGAAAGGGAAACGGGTTAATATTCCCGTACCTGGACACGGAGATAAGCGCTCATTGCGAGTGTTTAGCGAGGTAAACGCAAACGAACTCGGTGACGCTGAAACAGAGCCCGAGCTAGAGTTCTCTTTTCTAGTTAAGGAACGGACTCCCCTGGAATCGGCTCAGCCGGAGATAGGGACGTTGTTCCGTAAAGCGCCACGGTTCCTGTGGGTGTCTCGTGCGCCTCTATTCGGCCCTGAAAAGCCGAGGGAGGGCTACTTTGAATTTCGTGCCAGGCCGTACCGATATCCGCAGCAGGTCTCAAGGTGACAGCCTCTAGTCGATGGAATAATGTAGGTAAGGGAAGTCGGCAAATTAGATCCGTAACTTCGGGAAAAGGATTGGCCTCTAAGAACTGGGCCGGTCGGGCTGCAGTGTGAAGTAGTGAGTTCGGTTTGATCCGTGAAGTGCAACACTCGGAAACGGGTGGAGCTCGGCTAGTGTTCGAAAAACTGTCTTATGGAGCGCTGCAGCTGCGCGTACCGGCGTCCTCACGGGCGTCAGGTTTCGGCCGGCGCTAAACTGTTGACTAGAACTGGCACGGACTCGGGGAATCCGACTGTCTAATTAAAACAGAGGAGACAGGATGGGCCTTGCGGGCGTTGACTGTCTCTGATTTCTGCCCAGTGCTCTGAATGTAAAGTGAAGAAATTCAAACCAAGCGCGGGTAAACGGCGGGAGTAGTAACTATGGACTCTCTTAAGGTAGCCAAACGCCTCGTCATCTAATTAGTGACGCGCATGAATGGATAACGAGATTCCCACTGTCCCTATCTACTATCTAGCGAAACCACAGCCAAGGGAACGGGCTTGGCGAAACACAGCGGGAAGGAAAGAAGACCCTGTTGAGCTTGACTCTAGTCCGACTCTGTGAAGAGTCATGAGAGGTGTAGCATAAGTGGGAGGCTTCGGCCGACAGTGAAATACCACTACTTTCATCGATTCTTTACTTATTCGGTAAGACGAGAATTGAGCCTATCCGGCTCTTCATTCTGGTGTAAGTGCAGCCACTCGGTGGCCGCTCGACCCGCGCCGAAGACAAGTGTCAGGCGGGGAGTTTGACTGGGGCGGTACATCTGTCAAATCGTAACGCAGGTGTCCTAAGGCTAGCTCAGAGAGGACGGAAACCTCTCGTAGAGCAAAAGGGCAAAAGCTCGCTTGATCTTGATTTCCAGTACGAATACAGACCGCGAAAGCGTGGCCTATCGATCCTTTTGAATTAGAAGGTCTCTAGCAAGAGGTGTCAGAAAGTTACCACAGGGATAACTGGCTTGTGGCAGCCAAGCGTCCATAGCGACGTTGCTTTTTGATCCTTCGATGTCGGCTCTTCCTATCATTGCGAAGCAGAATTCGCCAAGCTTGGATTGTTCACCCACCAATTAGGGAACGTGAGCTGGGTTAGACCGTCGTGAGACAGGTTAGTTTTTACCCTACTGTGACTCGTTGTTGCGATAGTAATCCTGCTTAGTACGAGAGGAAACCGCAGGTTCAGACATTTGGTTCATGTGCTTGGCCGATCGGCCAATGGTGCGAAGCTACCATCTGAGGGATTATGACTGAAACGCCTCTAAGTCAGAATCCCGCCTAGTCAAGGTACCGATAAATTTGCTCCTCGGTGTCGGGAGGCGCTTCTATGTAACTCTAGTTACAGCTAATGCCCCATTAGAATGGCCTTGCCGAGCGGCTGAAAGGTCGTTTCGGTTGCCAAAGCCGGACTACACGGTGCAACGTCGGGGCGCAAAATCACCTGAAGGACGACTTGATTACTGGTCAGGGGTGTTTGTACCCAGTAGAGCAGCCCTCCATACTTGCGATCTGTTGAGGCTCATCCTTTGATTGGACGATTTGTTGGCGCGTTCTAGCCAAGATATAGAAGCTGAAAGATAAAAAAAAAAAAAAAAAAAAAAAAAAACTAAGTCCACTCTTGGAAGTATATGTGTACATGTGGATGTACAAGTGTATGGATGCGTGTGCAAGTGGACATCTCCAGCGCTTTATGTCCTATCGAGGAAGATAGACTTATCACTCACTGTACGTGTTTCGTATGTGTATGTGTTGTGTATTGTGTATATGTGGAGCGATTTATAACGTGTAGAAGGAGCGTACCTTCAAGAGGGTGCCATACATGTGCATGTGTATGTGAATGTACATATAGGTGCATAGAAATGTACGTAAAGGTGTGGTTATGGTCCCATATGTGTATATGGGCAGCGACTTATATCTTTTAGAGAACGCACTTTTAGTTGCTGTATGGTGAGCAATTCACTTACAAGGTCGCCAAAGGTGGTGAGATTGATCAACTGCACAGCTACTGTGTGGGTGGTCGGTCGATCGGCTGCCGGCGATTTGGCTAGTGTGAGCGCTCGTCGGGCGGTTGACCGCTCGACGATGATAGCGCGTAGATAGCGACGGGAAACGTCGATAACGTTTTGTTGTGTGGAAGTGTGTTTGTGCTGTGCAGAGTAGCGCAGCGGGAGAGAGCTCGGTGAAGAGGTGTCGTGAAGGGAATACAGCCAACCCTTCGAATGAGTGTAACGGGTGCTAAGCCGATGTGTTCGGTTGGAAGCGAAGATTTGATGGAGGTGCTGCAGATCGTTTCATCCGCACATACCCGAGGGTGTGTAGCGGTTGGTGACTGGGCATCTCCCCGATTGATTCTGTCGGCGGTTATATGCTTATCTCAAAGGCTAAGCCATGCATGTCTATGTTCAAATGGCCTATAAAGGTGAAACCGCGAACGGCTCATTACAACAGCTATTATATACTTGATCTTGACATCCTACGTGGATAACTGTGGTAATTCTAGAGCTAATACATGCACCAAAGCTCCGATTTTTTGAAGAGCGCATCTATTAGATTAAAACCAATCGGGTTCGCGCCCGTCAATGGTGACTCTGAATAACTATAGCTGATCGCATGGTCTTGAACCGGCGACGTGTCTATCAAGTGTCTGCCTATCAACTTTCGATGGTAGTTTATGTGCCTACCATGGTTGTAACGGGTAACGGAGAATAAGGGTTCGACTCCGGAGAGGGAGCCTGAGAACGGCTACCACATCCAAGGAAGGCAGCAGGCGCCGCAATTACCCACCTCTCGGCAAGAGGAGGTAGTGACGAAAAATAACGAGACCGTACTCTTTGAGGCCGGTTATCGGAATGGGTACAATTTAAACCCGTTAACGAGGATCTATGAGAGGGCAAGTCTGGTGCCAGCAGCCGCGGTAATTCCAGCTCTCAAAGTGTATATCGTCATTGCTGCGGTTAAAAAGCTCGTAGTTGGATCTGCGCCTCAGGACTTGGTCCGCCCACTGGGCGAGAACTAGGCTCCTGGGCTAGTTCTGCTGGTTTTCTCTACGTTGCCTTCATCGGTCGCGTAGGGTGGCTAGCGAGTTTACTTTGAAAAAATTAGAGTGCTTCACGCGGGCTTATGTCTGAATACTCGTGCATGGAATAATAGAATAGGATCTCGGTTCTATTTTGTTGGTTTTCTGATCTGAGATAATGGTTAAGAGGGACGGACGGGGGCATTCGTATCGCTGCGTGAGAGGTGAAATTCTTGGACCGTAGCGAGACGTCCGACTGCGAAAGCATTTGCCAAGAATGTCTTCATTAATCAAGAACGAAAGTCAGAGGTTCGAAGGCGATCAGATACCGCCCTAGTTCTGACCGTAAACGATACCAACTAGCGTTCCGTCGGCGGTAAATACGCCTTGACGGGCAGCTTCCCGGAAACGAAAGTCTTTCGGTTCCGGGGGAAGTATGGTTGCAAAGCTGAAACTTAAAGAAATTGACGGAAGGGCACCACCAGGAGTGGAGCCTGCGGCTTAATTTGACTCAACACGGGAAAACTCACCTGGCCCGGACACCGTGAGGATTGACAGATTGAGAGCTCTTTCTTGATTCGGTGGTTGGTGGTGCATGGCCGTTCTTAGTTGGTGGAGTGATTTGTCTGGTTTATTCCGATAACGAGCGAGACTCTAGCCTACTAAATAGTCATCGGATAAACTCGTTCGAAAGACTTCTTAGAGGGACAAGCGGTGTTCAGCCGCATGAAGTTGAGCAATAACAGGTCTGTGATGCCCTTAGATGTCCAGGGCTGCACGCGCGCTACACTGGAGGAATCAGCGTGCTGTAACCATTGCCGAAAGGTATTGGTAACCCCTTGAAAATCCTCCGTGATCGGGATCGGGAATTGCAATTATTTCCCTTGAACGAGGAATTCCTAGTAAGTGTGAGTCATCAGCTCACGTTGATTACGTCCCTGCCCTTTGTACACACCGCCCGTCGCTGCCCGGGACTGAGCCGTTTCGAGAAAAGCGGGGACTGCTGTTTCGAGACCTTTCGAGGTGGAGATTCT
>NW_023396500.1:10000-11556 GCF_011125445.2 Fundulus heteroclitus
TGTATATGGGCAGCGACTTATATCTTTTAGAGAACGCACTTTTAGTTGCTGTATGGTGAGCAATTCACTTACAAGGTCGCCAAAGGTGGTGAGATTGATCAACTGCACAGCTACTGTGTGGGTGGTCGGTCGATCGGCCGATTTGGCTAGTGTGAGCGCTCGTCGGGCGGTTGACCGCTCGACGATGATAGCGCGTAGATAGCGACGGGAAACGTCGATAACGTTTTGTTGTGTGGAAGTGTGTTTGTGCTGTGCAGAGTAGCGCAGCGGGAGAGAGCTCGGTGAAGAGGTGTCGTGAAGGGAATACAGCCAACCCTTCGAATGAGTGTAACGGGGTGCTAAGCCGATGTGTTCGGTTGGAAGCGAAGATTTGATGGAGGTGCTGCAGATCGTTTCATCCGCACATACCCGAGGGTGTGTAGCGGTTGGTGACTGGGCATCTCCCCGATTGATTCTGTCGGCGGTTATATGCTTATCTCAAAGGCTAAGCCATGCATGTCTATGTTCAAATGGCTATAAAGGTGAAACCGCGAACGGCTCATTACAAACAGCTATTATATACTTGATCTTGACATCCTACGTGGATAACTGTGGTAATTCTAGAGCTAATACATGCACCAAAGCTCCGATTTTTTGAAGAGCGCATCTATTAGATTAAAACCAATCGGGTTCGCGCCCGTCAATTGGTGACTCTGAATAACTATAGCTGATCGCATGGTCTTGAACCGGCGACGTGTCTATCAAGTGTCTGCCTTATCAACTTTCGATGGTAGTTTATGTGCCTACCATGGTTGTAACGGGTAACGGAGAATAAGGGTTCGACTCCGGAGAGGGAGCCTGAGAAACGGCTACCACATCCAAGGAAGGCAGCAGGCGCGCAAATTACCCACTCTCGGCAAGAGGAGGTAGTGACGAAAAATAACGAGACCGTACTCTTTGAGGCCGGTTATCGGAATGGGTACAATTTAAACCGTTGTAACGAGGATCTATGAGAGGGCAAGTCTGGTGCCCAGCAGCGCCGCGGTTAATTCCAGCTCTCAAAGTTATATCGTCATTGCTGCGGTTAAAAAAGCTCGTAGTTGGACTCTGCGCCTCAGGACTTGGTCCGCCCACTGGGCGAGAACTAGGCTCCTGGGCTAGTTCTGCTGGTTTTCTCTACGTTGCCTTCATCGGTCGCGTAGGGTGGCTAGCGAGTTTACTTTGAAAAAATTAGAGTGCTTCACGCGGGCTTATGTCTGAATACTCGTGCATGGAATAATAGAATAGGATCTCGGTTATATTTGTTGGTTTTCTGATCTGAGATAATGGTTAAGAGGGACGGAAGGGGGCATTTCGTATCGCGCGAGAGAGAGTGTGAAATCTTTGGAACGTAGCGAGACGTCCGACTGCGAAAGCATTTGCCAAGAATGTCTTCATTAATCAAGAACGAAGTCAGAGGTTCGAAGGCGATCAGATACCGCCCTAGTTCTGACCGTAAACGATACCAACTGCCGTTCCGTCGGCGGGTAATACGCCTTGACGGGCAGCTTCCCGGAAACGAAAGTCTTTCGGTTCCG
>NW_023396501.1:0-10056 GCF_011125445.2 Fundulus heteroclitus
ACGGTGAGCCGTCTTCTCTGGATGATGTCACAGTTAACAGAACGCCAGACCAGGTGTACCTACTATGAAGAGAAAAGAGAGAGAACAGAAAGTTAAAGCAGAAATGACAACACATAATGCATAATTGAAGAACAGTAGAACTCAATATAGTGAGAAAATTAGATCCTGATATACTCCAGTAACCTAAGCCTATAGCAGTAAAACTATAAAGGTAGCTGAGAGTAACATGAGTCACTAGTTATAATTTTGTCAAAAAGAAAAGTTTTAAGCCTAGTCTTAAAAGTAGACAGGGTGTCTGCCTCACGGACCAAAACTGAGAGTTGGTTCCACAGGAGAGGAGCCTGATAGCTAAAGGATCTGCCTCCCATTCTACTTTTAGAGACTCTAGGAACCACCAGCAGACCTGCGGTCTGAGAGCGAAGTGCTCTGTTAGGAACATACGGGGTAATCAGAGCTCTGATATATGATGGAGTTTGATTATGAAGGGCTTTATACGTTAGAAGAAGAATTTTAAATTCTATTCTTGATTTAACAGGAAGCCAATGAAGGGAAGCTAAAATTGGAGAAATATGATCCCTCTTGTTGATTTTCATCAGAACTCTTGCTGCAGCATTTTGGATCAGCTGAAGGCTTTGAACTGCATTTTGTGGAATTCCTGATAGTAAAGAATTACAATAGTCCAGCCTTGAAGTAACAAATGCATGGACCAGTTTTTCAGCATCACTCCTGGACAGAATGTTTCTAATTTTGGCGATATTCCGGAGGTGAAAAAAGGAAACTCTGGAAACCTGTTTAATATGGGATTTAAATGACATGTCTTGGTCAAAAATAACACCAAGATTTTTTACTTTATTACCAGAGGCCAGGTTAATGCCACCCAGATTAAGTGATTGGTTAAGAAGTTTATTTTTGAGGACTCTGGCCCAAAGATTAAAACTTCGGTCTTGTCAGAATTTAGATGCAGGAAATTTAAAGTCATCCAGCTTTTGATGTCATCAAGACATGACTGCAGTCGAAGTAATTGATTGGATTCATCAGGATTTATGGATAAATATAGCTGAGTATCATCAGCATAACAGTGGAAATTAATCCCATGCTGTCTGATAATTTTGCCTATCGGAAGCATATATATAGTAAAGAGAATTGGTCCAAGGACTGAACCCTGTGGTACTCCACAGGTGACCCTAGAGTTTGAGGAAGATTTATTATTAACATGAACAAATTGGAATCTGTCTGACAGATAAGATTTAAACCAGCCTAATGCTTTCCCCTTAATCCCTACAGTATGTTCAAGTCTTTGTAGGAGAATATTGTGATCAACTGTATCAAACGCAGCACTGAGATCTAACAGGACAAGTATAGACACAAGTCCATTATCTGAGGCCATGAGAATATCATTAGTGACCTTCACCAGAGCTGTTTCAGTGCTATGATGAGCTCTGAAGCCTGACTGAAACTCCTCAAGTAGGTCATTACTTTGTAAATGTTCACAAAGTTGATTAGCAACTACTTTCTCAAGAATTTTAGATAAGAAAAGAAGATTAGATATAGGTCTGTAATTTACTAACTCATCTTGATCAAGAGAAGGTTTCTTAAGTAAAGGTTTAATAACAGCTACTTTCAAAACCTGTGGTACATATCCATTTACTAAGGATAGATTAATCATGTCTAAAATAGTGCCACTGATTAAAGGGAATATGTCCTTAAACAACTTGGTTGGGATTGGGTCTAACATACAGGTAGAAGGTTTAGATGAAGCTAAAATTTTAGATAGCTCAGAAAGCTCTACTGCTTCTAAACAGTTCAAACACTGCGCAGATTCTAAAGATTCCTCCAATGCTGCCTCACTTACTGAGGACGAGGTAATCATGTTTGGGAGGATGCCAATTATTTTATTTTTAATGGCATCAATTTTATTTATGAAGAATCCCATAAAATCATTACTACTGAGAGCTAAGGGAATGGATGGATCAACAGAGCTGTGGCTCTGGGTAAGTTTGGCAACTGTACTAAAGAGAAATCTAGGATTATTTTTATTCTCTTCAATTAATGATGAAAAATATGCTGCTCTAACTCTGCGGAGGGTCTTGTTATACAACAATAGTCTGTCCCTCCAGATTAAGTAGGATTCCTCTTGGTGTGTAGAGCGCCATTTTCTCTCCAATTTCCTAACATTGTGCTTCAAGGAACGCAGCTCTGAATTAAACCAAGGAGCCAGCTTCCTGTGAATAATCACCTTCTTTTTCAAGGGAGCTACATTGTCTAATGCAGAACGCAATGAGGAAGTCACATTGTTAGCAAAGGTATCGATTTGTGAATGGGAAGAAACAGCAATGCTGCCATCTACAGGGCATTTCTGCAATACTGAGGATATTAAGAAGGGGACAGACTCTTTAAGTTTTGATACAGCATTATCCGATAAAAATCTACTATAATGGAACCCTCTTTTGGGGGTGGAGAATTCAGTTAGATTAAACTCAAATGTTATTAAAAAATGATCAGACAGGACAGGGTTGTGAGGAAATACTGTTAATTCTTCACAATCAATGCCATATGTCAGCACAAGGTCTAAAGTATGGAGCCGAGAGTGCGTCGGTTCATGCACATTTTGAGCAAAACCAATTGAATCTAGGATAGTTTTAAAGGCTACACTAAGGTTATCACATTCAGTGTCAACATGGATGTTAAAATCACCCACTATAATAACCTTATCAGTATTTAACACCAAATCAGATAAGAAATCTGACAACTCATCCAAAAACTGAGTGTAAGGGCCTGGTGGACGATACAAAACAACAAACAGAAGAGGTTTTATTGCTTTGCAGTTTGGATGAGGGAAACTGAGGGTTAAATGTTCAAAAGAACTGTAATTATTAGTTGGCCTGGGACTAATTAATAAATCAGACTGAAAGATAGTTGCCACTCCTCCTCCTCTTCCCACAGATCTGGGAATGTGGAAATTTGAATAACTGGAGGGGGTTGACTCATTTATGTATGTATATATGTAAATGTTAAATTTAAATCTAAATGTTAAATCTATATCTAAATGTTAAATTTAAATCTAAATGTTAAATCTATATCTAAATGTTAAATGTAAATGTTAAATCTATATCTAAATGGTAAATCTATATCTAAATGTTAAATGTAAATGTTAAATCTATATCTAAATGCTAAATCTATATCTAAATGTTAAATCTATATCTAAATGTTAAATTTAAATGTTAAATCTATATCTAAATGTTAAATTTAAATCTAAATGTTAAATCTATATCTAAATGTTAAATGTAAATGTTAAATCTATATCTAAATGTTAAATTTAAATCTAAATGTTAAATCTATATCTAAATGTTAAACGTTGTATCTAAATGTTTCAAAAATATGCACATTGACCACGCCCCCTATCGGGTTCTCGCCCACACCACCGACCTTGGATCAGCCATGAGATCCATCTGTGGAGGACACTGTAAACATGCCGCACAGACGGCTGACAAGGCAACTTCCTATAACTATATAACTTTCTCCCTTTAACGGCAAAGTTTCTTGTTTTAATGAGAGACTTATCTTGCTTAAACGACATAATTTTCGTCTCATAACAACGCAACATAACCCGGCATCAGCTCGCGGGATATTTGAGTGTCATGGAGAAGAGGAGAGACGGAGGGGCGCCTTTTATTACTTTTTAAGTTGTCATTTGTCGGAGGAATGTATTTCTGCACTGAGGAGTGACAAGGTAAGTCATAAATATACAGCAAGTCCTCTACTTGAAATTTGACCAATTCGGCAGTTATTTATAGTTAACAACTATGCTTTGGATACACTTGCATTACTCTAGTACAGTCTCTGGCTTTGTTTACACAGTGAAAACAGGTTTGTGTTGCCTTTGTACTCTCCATTTACACACTACAAGGTTTAACTGTTGCTTAGGGGGGACTTTCAGCTATAGCTGTGGGTTTATTTACAACAGTTTGCAGCCGAAACAGTCCTCCGCCAGCCGCTGTTTTCTTCTTCTGGGCAATTTGACGCGGAGCTTCAAAAATCACTGCGCTACTAGTGGTGCGGCATGGGAATTGCACCGTTTAAGTACTCTGTAAACAGGGCCTGTGACTGCAAATGTTCTACATGGATGTTAATGAGATAGAGATAAGGATAAGCAGCTTAATATTTTTAAAAACATGTCATGCATTTAATCATAAATTCTGCTGTAAAGATTAATAATCATGTGCTTAAAAGAGTCTTTTTAGTTTTTTACGGTATTTATATTAACCATAATTTCATTGTGCTTGTAGACTGACATATCAGCTATAGCAAGCATGGATGAGAGCTTGGCCATCTATATTCCAACCTATGCTGACAGAATTGCCACCCAGAGATTTTGCTTCGAGTTCCAAGGAAAAGGTGAAAGAGATGTCCTTCAACAGACGTGGCTTGAAAAACTCTTTACATGCAAATCTTCATGGAAAAAGTCCAATTTGATCTAAAATGTTTTTGGTTTCAGGTAATATCACTATGTAATATATTTAAAAAGAAAGCTTACCATTTGACTCAAAATGTGTTTTCAATATGTTTTCAAGAACATATGGAAGTGAGCCACAATAGAGTCAGTTAGCTTTTGTTTTTGTTGACAAAGATATAGAGCAAAATGAATAAATGAATGAAAACTTTATTGTCATTGTCACAAGAACAACGAAATTTAAAAAGTGCCATCGATCCGTGCATATGTTTAAGAAAAAAAACAAAACAATAATAAATAAATAATAAATAAAACTCTGTCTCTCAATTTACACACAATATAAGAAATAAATAACAAATACTGATAAAAACAACTAAAAAAATTTAAAATAGCACATTCTCACACACATCATCCATGATAATTAATGGTTATTTTTGGTTGCATTTAGTTTTGTTATTGCTGTCGGGTAAAAACTGTCTCTAAAACGGTTGGTTCTTGTTCTGATTGCTCTGTATCGTCTGCCTGAAGGCAACTGTGTAAACAGAGAATGTCCAGGATGAAAAGTGTCCTTTGTGATGGGTTGTGCCTTTTTTAGACAGCGGTCGCTGTGCAAGTCCTCCAATGAGGGGAGAGGGCAGCCAATGATTTTTTGGGCTGTTTTCACAATCCTTTGTAGAGCTTTCTTTTGAGCCGCAGTGCTGCTGTTACACCATGCGCAAATACAATAAGTCAGTATACTCTCTATGCAGCACCTGTAGAAGGACACCAGCAGTTTCTTTTTGATGTTATTCTTCCTGAGAACCCTCAGGAAGTACAGTCCTTGCTGGGCCTTTTTTGTCAGCTCCAGGGTGTTGATGTTCCATGTGAGGCCCTGCTCAATGTGGACCCCCAGGAAACGGAAGTCAGCTACCCTCTCCACACATTTTCCCACAATAGTTAGTGGTGTAATGTCTGTTTTTTTCCTCCTGTAATCTATTATGAGTTCTTTTGTCTTTCAGTTGTTGAGGAGCAGGTTGTTCTCCCTGCACCACACCAACAGCCGCTCCACCTCACTCCTGTAGGCCGACTCGTCGCCTCCTGAGATAAGCCCCACCATTGTGGTGTCATCAGCAAACTTGATGATGGTGTTGCTGTGGTGGGTAGAGGTGCAGTCATGTGTATATAAACAATAGAGCAGGGGACTGAGCACACAGCCCTGTGGAGAGCCAGTGCTAAGGCTGAGGGCAGTGGATAAATGTTTCCCCACCCTAACTCTGTGCTGTCGGTTGGTCAAGAAACTCATAATCCACTTGCAGGTGGAGTGAGGGAGACCCAGGTGCACCAATTTGTCCACCAGTCTGTGAGGGAGGATGGTTTTAAAAGCAGAGCTATAGTCCACAAAGAGCATTCGCACATAGCTTCCCTTCTGCTCCAGATGTGACAGAGCAGCATGGAGGGCTGTGATCACAGCATCCTCTGTGGATCTGTTTGCTCTGTAGGCAAACTGGTGAGGGTCAAAGCCAGGAGGGAGGAGTGCTGTGATGTGACCCCGGACCAGTTTTTCAAAACACTTCATCACCACAGGGGTTAGTGCCACTGGCCGGTAGTCGTTGAGGGAAGAGATATGAGGTTTCTTGTGTATGGGGACTATGGTGGAAGATTTCAGGCAGGATGGGACTGTAGACAGGGCTAGGGACTGGTTGAAGATCCTGGTAAAGACTCCAGCCAGCTGATCGGCGCAGTCTTTCAGGACACGTCCAGGGACGCCATCAGGTCCAGCAGCCTTCTTTGGGTTGACGGCCCGCAGTGTGCGCCTCACCTCGTGCTCCTTTACAACAAAGGGTCTGGTGTTGTGGGTCGCTTTGTGTAGTGTGGCTGCTTCTGTTGGTTTCACCTCAAAGCGGGCAAAGAAGAGGTTCAGCTCCTCTGCCAGCATGGCGTCGCCTTCCGCAGCTGCGAGGTTGGTCCTGTGGTTGGTAAGATGCTGGATTCCCTGCCACACCTGCCTGCTGTTGTTACTATCAAGATAGCCCTCTATCCTCCTCCTGTAGTCAGACCTAGCCATTCTGATGCCACTCTTCAAGTTAGCTCGGGCTGTACTGTAGACAGTCCTGTCCCCAGACCTGAAGGCAGTATTCCTAGTCTTTAGCAGACACTGGACCTCCTGAGTCATCCAAGGCTTCTGGTTTGGGAATACCCGGATACGTTTATCCACAGCTACAGTGTCAATACAGTTCTTGATGTAGCACAGTACACTGTCTGTAAAAACCCCCAGGTCCTGATGTTCAAAAACATCCCAGTTTGTCCTGTCGAAACAGTCCTGCAGCTGCTGTGTCGCATCCTCAGGCCAGGATTTGATGGTTTTGGTGATGGCTATAGCAGTTTTCCTAACGGGGGTATAAGCAGGGATTAAATACAGGGACAGGTGATCGGACTGACCCAGGTGTGGAAGTGGCCTAGGCCTGTAGCCAAGCTTGATGTTAGAGTAGAATACTGATTAAAAAGATTACTCCAACAACATTGTGAAATACAAGTTTTTGAAGTGAAATTATTGCTGTTGCTATTACGCTTCTTTAAGGTAAAAAACTTTTAAGCATGTGTTTAAACTGTACTTACTTTTCTTTCCATAGGGCATTGTTTTTCTTTTATATTCTTTAAAGTTGATTGTAAAATAGATAAATGCTTTGAGCGCAATAGTGCTCAGATTTCTAACAACGACTTTTGTCATATGTAAAAGGATTTTCTCATGTTCAATTTTGAGATCCATGTTTCATCTTTTTAATACTCATAGATTATGTTCTAGTTAGGTCATTATCTGGAGGTAGAGAAGTTCCTTTCAAAAGGATCTTTCAGAGCACTTGTTAAAGGTACTTTTAATGTATGTTCTTCTGTGAGTTGATGTAACATTGCAATATAATGTTATGTTTCTAAGGAAAGAACGAGTTGGTTTGATCACAACCATTGCACTTTATTTTGTAATGGGTTTTTACCAAAGATTCATTAAAAGTTTTCATGTTGCACATAAGCATAGGCACTTTATTTTTCATCTCATTTGACCATATCATCATTGTCAAACAGTGCATAACTTGGGTCTCAGTGTTCAGTAACAGAGAACTATAAGAGTCTTGCTGTTATAAATATAAAAATGTCTTGAATATGAGGAGCAGTGGTGGGGTTTACAGAACATATGTCATTTAAACATTTTGTCCTACATGACAGATTACAAGGCACATGTGAAGTTAAATTTCTTGTTATTGTCCTAATTTATGTAGTATCATATATTTGCTGTCACACACAACAAGAATCACACAAAATATAAAACCTGTTACCAAAATTCAAAACATTATGTACATCATGATGAAACATTTAAGTACATGGGAGTCAGTGAAAACAGAGGTCTGTTTTTTATTCCTCCATCTGTATTTCTTTGACTGCTTTTCCTTTATTGGTTGTGGGGTCTGCAGCTGCCTAATTCTGACTGTGTCGGAAAGTGATAGGTTCATTCTGGATAGGCTCACAAGGTCATTTGCTCCACAAACTCTTTTTTACAAGAAAATCTCACACGTGTCACAGGTTTGTGTGCATACAAGCTCTTAAAAATAAGCATAACTCAATTGTTTCATCATGTGTGGACGGTGCATGAAGAAAGTTTTCCGTCATCAGAAGGTATGATAGTTCGAACTGTCTCATAACATGTGAATGGTCCTCTGAAGACGTTGGACTGTGCAAGTTTCTGCCGCTTGCTTAGAATCCTGTTTGAGATGATCTTGTTCACCAAAACACCGTGGAAGGGTTCACAGGTGTCAAAGCCCAGTCCTCAAGGGCCGGTGTCCTGCAACTTTTAGATATGTCCCTGGTCCGACATGCATGAGTCAAATAATCAGGTAATTACCAGGACCCCGAAGAACCTGACTGCATACTGAGGAGCTAATTGTGCCATTTGATTCAGGTGTGTGGGACCAAGGAAACTTCTAAAAGTTTCAGGACACGCCCTCGAGGACTGGAGCTTGACACCCCAGGTATACATAATGTAGGGCCGGCCACTTGGAGCAATTGCATCTCTAATCTTACAAATGATGTTCCATAAGTGAACCACTTTTTAGAGTTGTTCCTGAAAGACAAGAAAATAAACAAGTTCTTAAAGTACATACTCCATATTTAAAAGCATGTATCATATAGTATTTATCTTTTACATTCAAACATACCTCAGTGATATTTAAACAGGTGAGCAGAATTGGCTGCTTATCCAAGAAGTCACCAGTAAAGTAATATGTATTCTTCAGTTTTTGAAAAAGGTTCATCCAGTACTGTGCACGACGTTTCCTTAAGAAATCCCACCAGCTGTTGATGTGCTGGCTGTGGGTGCTGGCTCCCACAATGAAGTAGTTTTCAGGATAGCTGTCATCAAGACGCAAAAATCTTTGAATGTCTTTCATTGTACCATTCTCTGTCTCCATGTCTATATGAATTCTGGCTGTGGTACCCCCTCTGTTACTGCTGGAAGAAAATATCCAGCAGTAATTTTTGGACAGCACCATCCATGTATTCAGCTTTAGAGATGCCAACCTGTAAACACAGCAGAGATTTTGTTATTGTTTTTTCAAGTTTTTTATTTTAAACAAAATGTAAAAATAACATAATTTATTCTTTCTAAAAATTGAGCACGTTACTTATGCTAAATGTGAGAAGCTAAATATTCCAAATTCAAAGTTTTGAAATATTTAAATTTTGAGTGTCAGATCAAATGCACAGGCATTCTAAGATGTAAAAGGGAACATTCATTTTCTGGCTGTATTTTTAATGTAGCTGTCTTAATCCTGGTCCTCCTACCTTAATGTTTTTGTTTATGGGAATTTTGAAAAGTACTTTTACAGAATTCCCATCAGAAGGAGAATAGCTGCTGTTTAAAATTGTGATTTAAGGTTAGACTGGATCAATGTTAAAATTGCTTAAACCTAGACAGAATGCTGTTGATTAAGATTTGTTTTCTTTTCTGAGTAAGTTTAAAGACATCAGAAAAAACAAATGGAACAACAAATAAACTGAGAACAATGGTGCCTTGCTGCCAGGAGCTTTCATTGATAAATTCTGATATTAACTTTTGAATTTGCAGCAATGATAATCGATTATCAGTTTTTGCTTTTCCCCTTATTAAAGCATGTCAGTAGTTGACTGGGTTTATTAATGAAGTTCATATAAATAGTTGTCCTTCACTGGCTTGTGAATTGTCCCATTAGAAAGCTCTGTATTCATATCTTTGTTTTGACACAATAAAATATGGATAAATGCAGCTTTATCTAGCCTCACTTTCATTGTGTAGAATACACATACTTATAATTAGCCTTACAAGTGTCGGATTAAAATTTATTTTAATCATATTTGATTAAAATACATAAAGGCATAGGTACATTTGCAGTCACAGGCCCTGTTTACAGAGTACTTAAACGGTGTAATTACCATGCCGCACCACTAGTAGCGCTGTGATTTCTGAAGCTCCGCGTCAAATTGCCCAAAGTAATAAAAGGCGCCCCTCCGTCTCTCCTCTTCTCCATGACACTCAAATATCCCGCGAGCTGATGCCGGGTTATGTTGCGTTCTTATGAGACGAAAATTATGTCGTTTAAGCA
>NW_023396502.1:0-6931 GCF_011125445.2 Fundulus heteroclitus
ATTCTCTAATTAAGTCCATCTTTAATCTAACCTTAGGTCTAACCCAAATAATGGACCTAATTCCCCTAACCCATTAACCCAATGTGTTATGGTTTGTGTCTTAGGTTCTTCAATTCACAATCCTAGAAGCTAATCAAAACACTTCTTAATTCTCAAGTAAGTTTTAGGCTGAGAGTTGGGATTCAGTTTTTCAAAAATAATTTTCATATTGTAAAATATTTTTACAAACATGGTTTTTACTAACCAAGTTGCATGTTTGATTTATAATAAAAAATGCAAGTGAATAAGCATGAAACTACTTTAGATCTAATTTAAAACAGGTTCATGTAATTAAAATAATTTCAACTTTAAACTGTGCTAATTTTCCAGACAAATATATGATGGTTCTTTGTGTGAAAATTATTAACAAAAAAGATTTTATTTTAGATTTAAATACCTTTTAAATCTAATAAATTATAAATTAATCTAGATCATATCTAACAAATTTTGATTAAAAAAGATCTACACGAACTAGGACAACCTTCGCACTGTAAGGGTAAAACTTACAGCAGGACAACCTACAGTTCGTGATTGATCTAAAATTTTAATTTTAGATTTAATATCAGATTATAAATTAGATCTAATCTAAAATAATAATCTAAATATATATAAAATAATAATGTAATAAATAATCTAGGCTCTGATACCCATTGAAGGAACCAGATCTAGGCTTTTAGGGTTAGATCTTGAAACTTTTTCAAGATCAGACAATAGAAGACTAAAAATAAATAAAAATTTATTTTATAAAATTAGAGAATCTCTAAATCTAAGATCGTATATATGATTATTACATAGTATTAAATCAAAAATTAAATATATATAGCACAAGACACTATATGTTGATCATATCAACATGTTTCTATACTACTGATAAGTGGTATATTTTAATTTATTATAGATACTTTGGTAATTTATGATGCTAACATCTTCTTAAAAATCTTAATTTTATGAATTTATTAATTTTTTTTAAAAAAATAAGTGATTTTGAACAAAAATATGAAATGAGATATCTTTATCCCCAAAATAGCTATTAATTTAATTGAGTAATTTCCGCACCAAAAATGAAAAAAATTTTTGAAAATTTAATGCCTATTTTTTTTAATTTTTCAGATGAAAATCGAAGAAAAAATGGAGCTAAAATATCCTAATAAATAAAAAAATAGCCTCGGTGTACGGTGGTCGATCGCTCGATCCACAGAGCCAGGGCGCGTCACGGGAATAGTTATGTAGTCCACAGGTGCTGTTCATAATGAGAGAAAGATCTTGGGCACGATCCAATGGTGAGATTTAATCCGACTTGGATCCAACGGCAGCTGTTCATTGTCGGTTTATGGAGGATCTTTTGCCGATCTGACAGCCCAAAAGCAATCCATCACGCGATCCAATGGCTGTTATCACTCCCGACTTTGAATAGAACTCTTTTGTACGATTCGATTGCCCAGAACCAATCCAGGCATGATCGGACGGCTGTGGTTCGATCCAACGTGATAAAGATTAAATGGCTAATTTTTTTATCAGATCTAAGCTGTCCAAGGTCCATCCGACGGCCAGGAATATTCCTAAGGAGATTAATATGATTTCTAAGGATTTTTAAGACTCCTTTTATCAAAAAATTATAAAAAAAATATCTATAAATTAGGAGGTCCCGGGAATAACTTTATGAGCAAAAAAAAATTGAGTAGAAAGTATAGAAAAAAATAGAGAAAAAAATTAGATAGGTTTAGGGACCCAAGAAAAGAAGTAGAAACGTCGGTTCGCTCTACGGAGTATGACGAAAGATGGAGAGGTCATCAACCATCTTTCTAACGAGACTTGACTGATCAACTTCAGATTCTTATTATAATTTTATTTTTTATTTTATTTTATTATTTTTTGTAAAATTGATAAGATCAAGATGCTGTCGTAAGACACCGTGATTATTAATCAAATTTTGACTTCAATAAAATTAAAAATATGTAGAAAGTAGTGAGTCAGGTCGAATCCACAGAGAAAGCAGAATTTTGATTTGAAATCTTTGATTTTACAAAAAGAAAATAAATTTTGGAGAAAGCAATTTAAGTCGAAAACAAAAATTAAAAGTGCGAAAAATAAATCAGGTACTAAGATCTACTAACTAGATCCTAGCATCTACTTGCAATAAAAATAAATAATAAAAATTTAAAAAATATAAAAATAAATTGGTACTAAGATCTACTAATTAGATCCTAGCATCTACGTGCAAAAAAAATAAAAGATAGGAATTTAAAGTGTAGAAAAATAAATTTTGCATTAATTGAAATTGAAATTCAAGTACAAGAAATTTAAAAGAAATAATAAAAATAAAACTGTAATAAGGATCTGAAGTTGATCAGTCAAGCCTCATCGAAAGATGGTTGATGACCTCTCCATCTTCCGTTGTACTCCATAGAGCGAACCGGCTTTTCTCCTTCTTTTCCTTGGGTCTCTAAAGTTATTTTATTTTATTTTATTTTTTTCTACACTCTCTACTCAATTTTTCTACTCCCCAAGCTTATTTCCAGACCTCCTATTTATAAATAATTTTTCATAATTTTTTGGTAGGAAAGGAGTCCTAAAACCCTTAGAAAATCGTATAAATCTCCTTAGGAATATTTCTGGCCATCGATCAGCTTCGGACCACCCAGATCTACTCAAAAATTAGAGTTATAATCCTTATCAGGGTTGGATCAAATATCAGCCATCCGATCTGGGTTCTGATGAAGTTCTGGCCATCAGATCGCACAAAGAGTCCTATTCAAAGTCGGCAACGAGTCTGAACCGTCGGATCTCAGATCCAGATTGAATCTCAGCCGTTGGATCATGCTCAAGATCTTATTCTCACTGTGAACCATACCTGTGGACTGCATAACTATTCCTGTGGACCACGCTCTGGCTCTGTGGACCGACCGACTGGTCCACCGTACACCGGAGGCTATTTTCTTTATTTTTTACGGTATTTTAGCTCCATTTTTGCTTCGATTTTCTCCTGAAAAATTGAAAAAAATATGCATTAAATTTCTCAAAAATTTCTCTTCATTTTGTATGCTTAAATTACTTAATTAAATTAATATCTATTTTTTATAAATATATCTAATTTCATATTTTTTTCAAAATCACTTATTTTTTAGAAAAATTTCAATAAATTCATGAAATTAGGATTTTTAAGAAAATGTTAGCACCATAAATTATCAAAAAATTCTTGCAATAATTATAAAAATATACTACTTATCACACTCTCCAACTTGAACTTTGCTCATCCTCGAGTAAAGAAAGAATTTAGAATTAAGCGCCGTTTAACTTAAAGTTTCAAATTTTATCAAATAATTTTCAAAAGACCATTGATATTCAGTAGAGTGTAAATGAGATATATCATTGGGGTATTAATACTAGTCAATATGAGAGTTAAACTAAGAAGTACTAAACTTTTTCTAAATTTTTCCAAATTATCATTCTACCTTTATCTCCAATTATTAACTTTCATATGGACAAGTATATTGTTACTTCTGTCCTTCATTTATTGATTGATTTTTTTTATTTTTTAACATTATACTGCTATTGAGTGTCTTAACCCCTTAAGCTTTCTGTTTGACCCATGTAGCGAGTTTTCAGTCAATGACTCCCAAACCAGATGGCTTTAGGGCACTAGGTATAAAATACCCCTCAAACCTACTTGCTTAATCAAACAGGCTACGAGTTAAAACTAGCTTTATTAACAAAGCTTCTTTGCCCTTCATACCTTTTGATGCGAAACTCAATGCTTGCTTAGGCAAAGAGGCCCGGTTACTCAGCATGAAGTACTTTGAAAACTATTTTTTTTTTTTAAAAAAAATATATGAAGAAATATATAGTTACTCTACACAAATCCATAGAAAGTAAACTCTTCTTTGATGCTGGTAGAAAAATTTAGAAATGACTCAAAGAAAACTATTTAAGTTCTGAAACTTAACTCTTTATTGAGTTTTCTTAATACTTGATCCCTCAATATCTCACAACTCTATGATCTGTACATCAATTTTTTTTAAAAAAAATACTTGGTTTAACTCAATTTTTAAGTATAATCAGATGCTTAAATACTAAATACTAACTTACTTGAGGACCTAAAAGATTTTATTCTCCCCCCCAACTTAATCTACATTATTCTGAATGGAGTAGAAAAAAATGAATGGTGCATGTAAAGAGAAAGAAAAGGAGAGATATCGCCTGATCCATAAGTCTTTTAAAAACTAATTCTCCCCCCAACTTCAGTCAAGATTATTTTCAGATCCCTATAAAAGGAATCACCAAGCAAGACTCGATTATCCTAAACAAAATACAAAAGAAAAGTAAGATAAAAGCCAAAAATTGAAAAACTTGAAAACTGGGTTTGCCTCCCAGGAAGTGCTAAGTTTACCTTCTTCAGCCAGACCATCTTGATTCTCTATCCCATGTCAAAATATTGGATTGACAAATTTCAATGATTTTAGATTGTCAATTTTATGAACTGGTCTATAATAAATTTCAGTAGTTTGTTGCCAATCTTCAGAAAGTATTTCACATCCTCATTTTTAATTTTAAAAAGATAATTCATAAATCCATTCACAGACCTTTGTTTATCGAGAATTTTTTTCTATTTGTTCTTCAATAATGCTCATGAATGAGTTTTTGGGTTAGGAGTTAAGTTTGAAGTAATGGGTGCTGAAAGGGTATCTTTTGATTTTAAACATGTGTCCTCAGATGTGACCAAAGATAATTTTAATTCTGAAGGAGATAGTAATTCTAAAGTGGAAGAACTACTTCTAAGGCTGAAGGAAATGAGACTCTTGATGGATATATCTTGGATAACTCATCCACTCTCTTCTTTTCTTCACTTAGATCAACATCAGCACTAAGCTCAGGTTCTTCTATTGAGTTAGTCTCAGTACTAATCTTCTCTTCTAAATTCTCTTTTTGGTAGCATCAGTACTAGCCTCACTCACCTTGATCTTGATTTGAGTCCTTAAGAATTCTATCACTTTTAAGCTCAGAAATTATATTGTCACTTTCAAATTGGGGGATTCTTAGGTGGGACATTAGATTGATGACTAGGTCCAGGTGATTGATAGATGGGTGGGTCATTTTCAAAATTTGATATTGGTTCATTTAATAATTGATCTCAGTTTCTCTCCTCATAGAAGATTCAATTAATTGACTTATTTGTACTTCTAGCCTGATGAGAGATTGCTGTTGGGTCATAATTATTTGTTGAGTTGGTTCAATCTATCATCAGCTAGATTAGTCTGTTGCGGAGGTGGGTATATAACGGCTGATTGTAATAGGATGGCTGGATAGGTTAACTAGGCTGACCACTATATAGGGCATATTTTGGTATTGGAGCCCATTCTGAAAGTTCTGAATAGAAAAAATTTGTTTTGAGCCTGAGTCTGTTGGGGTCTCCAAGAAAAATTTAGGATGGTTCCTCCAATCTTGGTTATATATATTTAAGAATGGGTCATTAACAGGATTGGAGTAACCTTGAGCAGTTTGAATTTGTTCTTGAATGAAAGGTAAAAACTGTGCAGCCGTGGGACATTCGCTCACATGATGGGCCGGACTAGTATAGATAGAACAAATCTCCTGATAATTGAAAGGTGGGTGTGTATTGTGCAGGAGATTGTTGACCTAATGCTAGGAACTGATCAAATTTCTGGGCAAGAAGGTCGACTTTATCTAATCTTTGGGCTATTAGGTTCAGATCAGCCTTAGGACTAGAGTCTGAATATTTGATCTCATAGAATGATGGAAATATTCATGGATTATAGGTGAAAAAAATAAAATATTCTTTCATCTGTCTAGGTGGTTCTTAGAATTTCTAGCCATTTGATTATCATGTTTAGCATGGATCAGTCGTTCAATTTCAGAATTAGGTTCAACTAGGTCAGAAAAAATTATACTATACATGTTTTAGTGCAAACCCCATTATGTGTGTTGTTAAGAATTTTTTTTTTTTAAGGAGGAGGAAAAAGAAGAGAAAAGAAAGAAAGAGAAAAATTTTAAAGGTGAAATCCTTAAGAAAAATATTTATAGACCTAAAGACGTAAGATGAGAAGAATTAGTTGTGGTTAAGTATTAATGTAATCAAATTAGCAAACAATTAAACCTAGACACCTATGGGTTTCTTATACCTAACAGTTTGATGTAGAGTGGCTTAGTCTAGATACAATTGGGTTTTTTCTCACTTCCTTCAACTAGCCGGGTAAGAGGGTAAGATCGTGGGGTCCCCCTGTTGCTTGCCTTAGACACCAAGAATTGGCCAGGTAGCTAACGGAACCAATTAAATAACCAACAAATCTACTTAGGCTGAGCCTTTATATAACCTCTAGCCTTAGACACTAGTTTCAGGGGTGAGTTCGAACTTACATTTGCACTTGACTTCACCATATACTCAAACTGAACTCAATTGATCCTAGGGGTCAACGTCTACTTGAATTAGTTAGGGTTTGGGTTAATGTGGGATTCTGTTGGTTATTTTTGGGCCAAGGAAGGGTGATGAAATCCCTACCTTATCTTGTTATGGGTGTTGCCCTTAAATTGATTTGAGATGAATATGCACAATCAATTTTCAAACAAAAGAGTTCTATGTAACTAAATTAGATGCATGAAACTAATGAAACTTGAAAGCTTACTTTGTCTCCAGCGATCACCAAAAATAAATCTACAATGATGAAATGCTCTAAAAATTAAGTTTCTATTCTTGTCATGCAATTTTTTATTAGGTTTATGTAGATGAATTTTAGGTTAATTAAAAAAAATAGTAATTAATACTAAAAAATAGTTAAGGCTAGGGTTAGGATTGATCTCACCAAGCAAAATTGGAAGCTTTCTATCTCTTTTTTTTTTTTGAATTTTTCAAAATTTTTTTTCTGCAAAATAAAAAAAA
>NW_023396503.1:2500-6796 GCF_011125445.2 Fundulus heteroclitus
TATGTGTAGAGAAAGACTGTTCCAGATGTTAGTGGCTCTCACAGAGAGTGTTCTGACCAAAAGTTGTTCTTCTGTGAGGGACCTCACAGTCTCCTCTGGAGGAGGCCCTGGTTCTCAGGCCACTTAAAGTCTTAGGTTTGAACAGGGTAGACACAGGAGGTGGAGCTAGTCCATGTAGCGCTTTATAAATGAAGCATACATACTTAAAATTTATAAATTTTCAAAATTTAAGAGATTGTACTTGTTCAAGATATTACATACTGGAAAAATTGGGTTTTTGGTCAAACACTTTAAGAGATTTTTTGTACAGTGATTCAATTAATTTTAAATTGGTAACTGTGGTGAGAGACCAACTTGTGATGCAGTATTCAATGTGAGATAAAATCATTGAGTGGAGAACCATTCTAGCAGCACCAAGTGTTAAAAAGACCTGATTTGTTTAAAATTTTTAAAGTTAAATTTGACAGTATTGGCAAGTTTTTTAATATGATTTTTGAAAGACAAAGTGGAATCAAGTATCACACCGAGGTACTTGAACTCTGTGACAAGTTGTAATTCTTCTCCTCTCAAGACTACTCCAGAGCTTTTTGTTTCTTTTGATTGCTTTGAGAACATCAAACAGACCGTTTTTTTGGAATTGAGAAGCAAACATGATTTAAAAAGCCAGTCATTTACTTGCTCCATGGCTAAGGTCAGAATAGAAGCTGCCTCTTTAATGAGTATAAATTACATCATCATCTGCATACATTTGAAAATTTACATTATTACATGTTTTGGGAAGATCATTTATGTACAGGGAGAATAACAGGGGACCAAGTATTGATCCTTGCGGTACACCGACAGAGACATCCAAGACCGATGATTTTATACTGTCAATTTTTACACATTGTTTTCTTGAGGATAAATATGATTTAAGCCACTGAATTGCCTCTGACGAGAAATTGAAGTCTGACAATTTTGTTAGAAGAATTTCATGGTTGACATATATATATATATATATATATATATATTAGGGCTGGGCAAGTTAACGCGTTAATTTCGCGTTAACTCATTAGACTATTAACGCCGATATTTTCTTTAACGCGCGTTAACGCATGTTGCTCACATGCTTTTATTTTGTGAAGGTCTGTTGCTGCTGTAGGGGTTTGAATCAGAATAGTAGGTGGCGATAATGCGCCAATACCTCGCTGTCAGCCAAGCCTCGGATTCAGAGTAAGAAAGGTGCTGGCCGGAAAAAAACAAAGCCGACATGCGGAAGGCGGTGTTTCCCGCAGGAATAGCGTACCGCGCACGTGACGTCACCGTCTCAAGAGCAACGCCCCTTTTGCCGCTTAGGTAGGGCATACAGGTAGAGAACGCCCGTAGCAACCAGCTATTACACGCGCAACAGAAACAGCGATATGACCAACTTTACAGCCGTTAAACTTTCCCAAGACGATGTCCCAGGCGTACGGATTACTGGTCGCACTGTCGAAGAACACACCAACCTTCAGCTCAAACGATGGCTTGAGTGTCGAGGGCTTAAAAAACCGGAAAACGGGCCGAGTTGATCGAACGGTAAGTCGTTGTTTTTTTTCCTGCGCGGAGGTCATGGCGTCGTCGGCCGTTTTTTTCCTGTTTGTAATCACCGTCCAGGGATCGGTATATGTTTAATGTTTGTCTTATTTGAAATGTTTTTGAGTAAGCTATCCTGGTAGCAGGGTATCATGTTAGCGCCTGCTACCATGATAGCCTATATGCTATCATGGTAGCAGGCGCTTCATTATTAACATGTCGGCCACCAAAATACTCTTACCTGTTCACTACTTGATGTCGCTGGAATTGGGTCAGGATGTTCTTCGTTGGGCCTTTCCTCCAACAAAATGCTTGCTACATATGTACTTGAATTTGGTAACTTTTTCCGGGTTGAACTGTTGTGTAGGCTGACCGCACCGGTGTACCCAGCGCACATTTCTCCTTGGCAGTCTTGAAGAAAACATCCTTCATATGCGGCCGATCAGCGTACCTCGAGTCGCTGTTGCCCGTTCCATAGCAACAATGTTTAAAAACCATGGTCTTAGATTTGGAAAAAGCAGTAATTTACCGAGTAAAACCAAGGGTAACGCACGTCTCTTTTACAGCGAAACAGCGGCGGACTATGCAAGCTTGCCCTACTGCGTACCACGTGATGTGACGTTACGTTTCTAAAAATAGCTCGCTCGCGGTACGCTATTTGCTTAGGCGAGGCGGTGAGTTGGCGAACGGAACAAGTTTTGTGCGGAGCGGAGTCTGCATCGACGCCGTCGGTGAAGTCGCTTCTCGTTTCAAAGTATCCATGTGTTTTTGCCTGTTTTTCCCCTGCCATTCACTATATGCACGCGAGAAAGCAACAACAAAAAAACGTCAAATAAACGCAAGCAACGCAAGCACATCGAGTTAGCAAGCATTTCAGTTTAAAGTTCTTCCAGCATCGAATATGACAGAAACAAGTTAGTTGTAACCACTGCCAAGTTAAACTTTGGTATTGAACATAAAATGGTAATGCTGCTCCCTGCTGTTACCTCAGAAATTGCCTGTTTTTGGTAGATTTTTTCCCCATAAAGAGAATTCCCTGTCAGTGGCAATAAGCTTTAATTTATTATTATTGCTATTTTTTGTTTTACATGTTTAAGTTGAGCTTTACACTAAATATGTGTTACTGATAAGTGCTACAAATGTTACAACACTTTTGTTCATATGGCAGCAGAACATTAAATAAAAGTGCTCTTTACACTACTTTTGAATTCATTCTTGGAGTTTGTAAATACAATGCGATTAATCGCGATTAATCAGGCAAATTATGCGATTAATCGCGATTAAATATTTTAATCGTTGCCCAGCCCTAATATATATATATATGTGTATATATGTGTGTGTGTGTGTGTGTGTGTGTGTGTATTCCCTCTGGGATTATTAAAGTATGTCTGATTTTGAAATGAAAATGTGGAAAAGCTAGACTTAACATTATGAGCTTGTAAGATGTAGGATGTGGATGTCTTTCAGGGAATGGAAAGGTGAGCAGTTCTGCAGCAGCAGAGGGGAGCTTCACAGCTCTGACTGGACTCCTGGAAGTGGAGCCTTTGCACTTTACTTGTATATCCACCAGTGATGGCACACGCGTGGAGCGAGATGACGCCAGCATATTCACTGGTAACTCTTCCTTGTTTTGTTTTTTTTTTTACCAAACCTCTGTTCAATGTGTAGTTTTGGCTTGCTGTCTGTTCAGCTCGTGCTTGTTCTTTGTAAACCCATGAGTACATTTGGTGTGACTCCAACGGTGGCTGGCCTGTCTACGGGTCGGTCGGTGAGGCTTCAACAGCTCTGAGCTCTGCAGCTCAGGTGGCCCTGCAGTCACTGTCTCACGCCATGGTCTCAGCTGAGCAGCAGCTGCAGGTCCTGCAAGAGAAACAGCAGCAACTGCTGAAGCTGCAGCAACAGGTGAAATTCTGACTCTCTACAGAATATTTAAAACTAATAGTTTAAAAAATCAATCGAGGTCAAAGGAGAGGAATTCGGTGTGCACAGTGAATGGAGTTAAAAACCTACATCCTGGCTGCCATAACGGCTTATTTTATACAAATTATAGTTGAGCTAATATAAGGCTGTCAGACTGTGCATCCTAACAGATGTTGCTAAGATGACAATGTTGCCATCAAAGCCTAACCATGCTACTATTCCAGAAACCATCACAGAGCATGTGCAGGAACCACTCATACTTGTCAGACTATGAGGCCGAGGGGTCTAAATCTAACCATTACCAGTAAATAACTGACCCTAACCTAGACCTAATTGCCACCTTAGTCCTAGACTTAACCCCAAGGCCAACAAAAGGTCCTCACTTTATTCAAACACACACAAAGATCATGGACTAAAGGCTGTTTAGTAAAGGCTCACTAAAGGAACAATTCTAATATATAAAAATCCCAGTCTTGCGTATTTGGTTTAAAACTGATAACTAGTGTTGCGCCAATGGCATTTTTTTGGTGCCGATACCTGGCTGTGCAGTATTGGCCCATACCGATACCATCTGTTTGAAATTGATGTGTGTGTGTGTGTATATTTGAAGAACTGCATACTACTGAGGGTAGTAGAACTTTTTATTGCCTACCTGGAATGGGTGACAATAGCTGAATAAACGTTTGGCTCTCAAAGGCCAAAATAGTGCAACTTTCATGAACTTTTATAAAATGTATAATAGTAGTCAGGAGGTAGAAGCTGCGTTCAAGTGACTCCAAACATCAACATGGTATGGGTGCCTATTTGTTGGTACTCGCTGAT
>NW_023396504.1:0-3991 GCF_011125445.2 Fundulus heteroclitus
GTATGTGTTCGTTACGAGGGTAGTGTACGTACGCGCGCAATAAAAAGCTCCAGCATTTCGCCCATGCTTGCGTCCAAGTCCGGGCGTTTCGTCGGGCGTGCAGCCTTCCGTGCACCATGTGATGGCGCTCTTCTTCTGAGATTAGCGTAGCGGGGGGTGTCGGAGGGGGGGGCGCGTAGAAAGGAAGGATAGCAGTACGTTACAACGGTTAGTGACCGCCCAGGATAGAGCCACCAAGTGTCGGAAAGTGCACTGCACGAAACACAAACTACGGAGGGTGGGGAAGCTTCTGCTATTGGCCGAGGAGACCGTGGCTTATTTAATTAGGGGCGTTTTTTAGGGGCCAAGGTGTACATAAGGAGGGGGCTGTACAGAACTAGTTTCCATTGCATTTACAAGGAAGGTGTACAGAAGGAGGGAGGCTGTCCGGAACTGGTCCATGCTTACAATGGCTTATTAGCCACCCAGCATAGCGCCACCAACGTGTCGGAAAGAGCACTGCCACAACCAACTACGGGCGGGAGGGAAAAGTGGGGAAGCTTCTGCTATTGGACGAGACCGTGGGCTTAATTAATTATGGGTGTTTTTTAGGGGCCAAGGCGTACATAAGGAGGGAGGGCTGTACAGAACTGGTTCCATTGCTTTACAATGGAAGGTGTACAGAAGGAGGGAGGCTGTCCGGAACTGGTTCCATTGCTTTACAATGGCTTATTGGCCCACCCAGCATAGCGCCACCAACGTGTCGGAAGAGCATGCACGAACCAACTACGGGCGGGAAGGGAAAAGGGGGAAGCTTCTGCTATTGGCCGAGACCGTGGCTTAATTAATTATGCGTGTTTTTTAGGGGCCAAGGCGTACATAAGGAGGGAGGCTGTACAGAACTGGTTCCATTGCTTTACAATGGAAGGTGTACAGAAGGAGGGAGGCTGTCCGGAACTGGTTCCATTGCTTTACAATGGCTTATTGGCCCACCCAGCATAGCGCCACCAACGTGTCGGAAAGAGCACTGCACCAACCAACTACGGGCGGGAAGGGAAAAGTGGGAAGCTTCTGCTATGGCCGAGACCGTGGCTTAATTAATTATGCGTGTTTTTTAGGGCCAAGGCGTACATAAGGAGGGAGGCTGTACAGAAACTGGTTCCATTGCTTTACAATGGAAGGTGTACAGAAGGAGGGAGGCTGTCCGGAACTGGTCCCATTGCTTTACAATGGCTTATTAGCCCACCCAGCATAGCGCCACCAACGTGTCGGAAAGAGCACTGCACCAACCAACTACGGGCGGGAAGGGAAAAGTGGGGAAGCTTCTGCTATTGGCCGAGACCGTGGCTTAATTAATTATGCGTGTTTTTTAGGGGCCAAGGCGTACATAAGGAGGGAGGCTGTACAGAACTGGTTCCATTGCTTTACAATGGAAGGTGTACAGAAGGAGGGATGGTGTACAGGCCTGTTCAAATATCAATAGCACCAATGGTGGGGGAATGGTACTGCAGCATATGGCCAAGAGTGGAAATCTGGGCCCGTTTTGTTTCTGGAGCTATGCCACCAGCCAAGCAATATTTGATTTTTGATAATTGAGGCCTTTGCAGCTCATGGATTTGGACCAAACTTATAAATGCTCATTTCCGGAAGTGCTCTACAACATGCCACTAACCACATCTTCTTATCTCATTGCTAAAAGGAAGTAGCTATAGGAAGGGGATACAGGTATGAGCTCTTACCCGTTGGTAGATGCCTCAAAGGGGCTCCTGTATGCCGAGTTTGAGCTGGAACAGACAAACCGTGTGTGAGCTGTGTGCCATCAAAGGTTGCAAATTTTCACCTTTTGACCCCACTGTGTCCACGTGGAACCACCCAGGGAGTTCAAAATCACAGGTTCTGCTCCTCATAAGGTCACCTACAAAATATGTTAAAATCAGCCTCCTGTGAAAAAAACAACAAAAGCTGTTTGTCCCAAAAAATTCAGCCAACTTCCTAAGGGTTCAAGACAGTATTGAGTCTCAAAAGCTGAGGAAGAAAGGTTTATTTATGCGCAGTGATACCAAACTTTAGATATGAGTTCTAGCTCACCCCTCAACCGCCGTCTGTGATTTTTGTGCTCTGGGTGCTTGCGTCTAAGAATGGCAACCGTTTGAAGTATGAAAAAGAGATGCACAAAACACAGAGAAGCAGTGTGTTTTTGTGCCACTGTTCAGCATAGGAGCATCGTAGCCTCACAAACTTGGTACCAAACGAAAGAGTACATAGAGACGATCGAAACAAGCCCACTTGAGCCCATGTAGCATTTTCCTTTGTCTCCCAGCAGCTGTTTTTCACCTTGCTTAGGAGGCTCAATGGGGCCTCCTAGAAACCAGTGTTCTGGGGCCACTGTTTAGCAAAACAGCATCGTAGCCTCACAAACTTGGTACCAAACGAAAGAGTAAATAGAGACGATCGAAAACAAGCCCACTTGAGCCCATGTAGCTTTTTCCTTTGTCCCAGCAGCTGGGTTTTTCACCTTAGTTAGGAGGCCTCAATAGGCCTCCTAGAACCAGTGTTCTGGGCCACTGTTTAGCAAAGCAGCATCGTAGCCTCACAAACTTGGTACCAAACGAAAGAGTACATAGAGACGATCGAAACAAGCCCACTTGAGCCCATGTAGCTTTTCCGTGTCTCCAAGCAGCTGGGTTTTTCACCTTAGTTAGGAGGCCTCAATAGGCCTCCTAGAAACCAGTGTTCTGGGCCACTGTTAGCAAAGCAGCATCGTAGCCTCACAAACTTGGTACCAAACGAAAGAGTAAATAGAGACGATCGAAACAAGCCCACTGAGCCCATGTAGCTTTTTCCTTTGTCTCCCAGCAGCTGGTTTTTCACCTTGTTAGGAGGCCTCAATGGGGCCTCCTAGAAACAGTGTTCTGGGCCACTGTTTAGCAAAGCAGCATCGTAGCCTCACAAACTTGGTACAAAAACGAAAGAGTAAATAGAGACGATCGAAACAAGCCCACTTGAGCCCATGTAGCTTTTCCTTTGTCTCCAGCAGCTGGGTTTTTCAACTTAGTTAGGAGGCCTCAATAGGCCTCCTAGAGAAACCAGTGTTCTGGGCCACGTTTAGCAAAGCAGCATCGTAGCTCACAAACTTGGTACCAAACGAAACAGTAAATGGAGACGATCGAAACAAGCCCACTTGAGCCCATGTAGCTTTTTCCTTTGTCTCCAGCAGCTGTTTTTTCACCTTGCTTAGGAGGCCTCAATGGGGCCTCCTAAAAGAAAGAAGGTTAGGTGCCGTTTAGCAAAAGCACATCGAGCTCACAAAACTTGGTATCAAACAAACAGTAAATGGAGACGATCGAAACAAAACCCGGGAGCCATCTAGCTCTATCATTTTGTCTGCCAGCAGCTGGTGTTTTGACCTTAATGAGGCCTTAATCAGGGGCCTCCTAAAAAGAAGTGCTACCCAAACTTGGTACTGTATGGTTTCAATGACGAGCCCAGAATGCAGATACGATGGAAGGCAAAGCACAGTTTAAAACTGTTAGGAAAACAGGGCAGATATAACGGACGGGACTATGGACAACTCGGCAGGGTTCAGAACGTCGGCTGGAGAGACTGCAAAGAGAAGAAGAGTAAGTGACTATGAAAGTGAACCAGAGACTCTAGAAGCAGGCACTGCTTACCAAAAGCTGGGCAGAAGTGGGTGACAGATGGATGGACCAGAGTGAGGAAGAACCAGCAGGATCCAGAAGCACCAAAAACTGTGACAAAAACAGGGAGATCCAAATTAGTTCAAAGTTAAAGATGAAAAAAACTCACCAGCAGGTTTTCAAGGAGTGGGTCCAGAGGCCACGTCGTACCACACTGCTTAAGGCTCTGGCGTCTTCCATCTGTCAGCGCTCTGCTTAAGAAGCCAGAGGAAGCCGCCTGCAACGAGCTGCAGGTGGGCCACACCCCCTCAGCCAACTAGGCACACCTGAGGAGTAGAGTTAGAGCAGGACAAACACAGAGGGCCAAGGTGTAC
>NW_023396505.1:0-3919 GCF_011125445.2 Fundulus heteroclitus
CCGAGGGTGCTTCACCGTATCACGGCACGGTGTAAACAGTAACAAGAATGACAAGTGAATAAGCTTCTCACACAGATGGCATAATGTTGGCCGGTCTTTTTTCGTTTACATCTGCCAGGAAGTGAACAAACTTCTCACACATCTTGCCTCTCTCCCTTCTTCTCTCATTTCATCAGCTAGCCCAAAAACGCAAGAAGCAAGCTAACCTTTCAAGATTCCACTGGGCTACAGGGGAAAGCCGAGTGGTACACGGGAGTAGGCTGGCCCATAACCCAAAACTTGATGCACCTAAGCCGCTGTCTAGTGTTTTGGGTACAAGAAGGCCATGGTGACACGTCGCAGTTGTTTAATCCAAAAACCTTTGTTCTTGCCTTAACTGACCTTTTACACTCCTAAATCCTCACAGAAGTTTTATTAGAAATATAGCAAGAGTCTAACAGTTGATTTTGTATCAAACACAAATAAATGCTCATGAATTATGTTTTTTTTCTGAAGGAAACATGAAGGAAAGGACATACCAAAATAGTTTTTCTTTGTAGTACCTCTTATAAACATTCTTTGAAGTTGTACTTTCCAATGCAAACACCACTTTTAATTTGTTTGGTTCCGAGTTGCACCCCTACATGTTCAGTGATTTTTGAAGCATTCTTACAAGTGTATCTTGTAAAATAAATATCTTTTTCACAGCTTACCATTGTTTATGCGAAAAACTACCATATTGAATCCGACAATCAGCCTTAAACTTTAGCTGACTTTCGGAGAGGAAAGTCTGACTATAGCTGGTGTTACATTTGATGTTTTCATCGGAAACCGGGATTTCCGACTGCAAATGGAATGCACATTATTCCTGAATATTTTTGGCAACCCTCTTGGTGGTAAACCGAGCAGAGCATACCATGAAGGATTCTAGAAATCCACCATAGAAACTATTGATGCTATTCATGTGCAGGGCTGGATCCACTTGGTAGTGTAGAAAAGTTAGTTTAAGGGTATTTAGCTCTAAATGTCAGCGATAGACTGGCGACCTGTCCAGGTGTACCCCCGCCTCACGCCCATTGACAGCTGAGATAGGCACCAGCACCCCTAGCGACCCCACAAGGGATAGACATGATTTTAGAAATGGATGGATGGATAGCCCTAAATGTGGTGTGCTTGCCTAGCGAAGCATTAGAGAAGTAGTGCTGTCACTGCTCACATTCTCCAGTGCACTCAATGTTAGTCCCTTCACAACAGTAAAGGGATTTTGTTGAGATTAACATTAAGATTTCAAGAAATACAAAATAAAACAGCATATAGATATGCTAAAATGTGTTTTATGTCCTCATTTAAAAATGCTGGTTGGAATACATCTTCTTGACATGTGTGTGGCCTGACCTTATTTTCTTGGTCAAAAATGATTTACCCCAAAGCAGAGGGATTGGCACTCAACCATGGACTTTAACCACCTTTGCCATGTGTTCTGCACAGAAAGGTTTTGAATGAGATCAGTATTAGAGCAGCACGATGAACACATGGCAAATCATGGTGGTACCATGATTTCCAACCAATTTCAAAAGCCGCTAAAGGCCAATAATGTTCTTTTGGCTTGTTCAAAGTTTGAGCGAATTGGTGACCGTTTTTTTTTTACACTTGTGGGTAGTGTGGCCGAGTGGTCTAAGGCGCTGGATTTAGGCTCCAGTCTCTGTGGAGGCGTGGTTCAAATCCCACCACTGCCATTGTTCCTTGGAATAACAGGGAGTTTCTTTCTGTCACTTAAGAGAATGACAATTGAATAAGCTTCTCACACAGATGGCATAATGTTGGCCAGTCTTTTCGTTTACATCTGCCAGGAAGTGAACAAACTTCTCAACACATCTTGCCTCTCTCCCTTCTTCTCTCATTTCATCAGCTAGCCCAAAAACGCAAGAAGCAAGCTAAACCTTTCAAGATTCCACTTGGGCTACAGGGAAAGCCGAGTGGTACAGCGGGAGTAGGCTGGCCCATAACCCAAAACTTGATGCACCTAAACCGCTGTCTAGGTGTTTTGGGTACAAGAAGGCCATGGTGACACGTCGCAGTTGTTTATCCAAAAACCTTTGTTCTTGCCTTAACTGACCTTTTACACTCCTAAATCCTCACAGAAAGTTTATTAGAATATAGAAGAGTCTAACAGTTGATTTTGTATCAACACAAATAAATGCATCAGGAATTATGTTGTTTTTTTTTCTGAAGGAAACATGAAATGAAAGGACATACCAAAATAGTTTCTTTGAGTAACCTCTTATACATTTCTTTGAAGTTGTTACTTTCAAATGCAAACACCACTTTTAATTTGTTTGGTTCCGAGTTTGCACGCTACATGTATCAGTGATTTTTGAAGCATTCTTACAAGTGTATCTTGTAAAATAAATATCTTTTTCACAGCTTACCAGTGTTTTTGCGAAAAACTACCTACTTGAATCCGACAATCAGCCTAAAAACTTTAGCTGACTTTCGGAGAGGAAAGTCTGACTATAGCTGGTGTTACATTTGATGTTTTCATCGGAAACCGGGATTTCCGACTGCAAATGGAATGCACATTATTCCTGAATATTTTGGCAACCCTCTTGGTGGTAAACCGAGCAGAGCATACCATGAAAGGATTCTAGAAATCCACCATAGAAACTATTGATGCTATTCATGTGCAGGGCTGGATCACCATTGGTAGTGTAGAAAAGTTAGTTTAAGGGTATTTAGCTCTAAATGTCAGCGATTAGACTGGCGACCTGTCCGGGTGTACCCCGCCTCACGCCATTGACAGCTGGAGTAGGGACCAGCACCCCTAGCGACCCACAAGGGGATAGACGTGTTAGAAAATGGATGGATGGATAGCCCTAAATGTGGTGTGCTTGCCTAGCAAAGCATAGAGAAGTAGTGCTGTCACTGCTCACATTCTCCAGTGCACTCAATGTTAGTCCCTTCACAACAGTAAAGGGATTTGTTGAGATTAACACAAAGATTTCAAGAAATACAAAATAAAACAGCATATAGATATGCTAAAATTGTTTTATGTCATCATTTCAAAATGCTTGGTGCGAATACATCTTCTGGACATGGTGGGCTGACCTTATTTTCTTGGTCAAAATGATTTACCCCAAAGCAGAGGATTGGCACTCAACCATGGACTTTAACCACCTTTGCCATGTGTTCTGCACAGAAAGGTTTTGAATGAGATCAGTATTAGAGCAGCACGTGAACACATGGCAAATCATTGGTGGTACCATGTTTCAACCCATTTCAAAAAGCCGCTAAAGGCCAATAATGTTCTTTTGCTTGTTCAAAGTTTGAGCGAATTGGTGACCGTTTTTTTTTTACACTTGTGGGTAGTGTGGCCGAGTGGTCTAAGGCGCTGGATTTTAGGCTCCAGTCTTGTGGAGGCGTGGGTTCAAATCCCACCACTGCCATTGTTCCTTGGAATAACAGGGAGTTTTCTGTCACTTAAGAGAATGACAATTGAATAAGCTTCTCACACAGATGGCATAATGTTGGCCAGTCTTTTTCGTTTACATCTGCCAGGAAGTGAACAAACTTCTCAACACATCTTGCCTCTCTCCCTTCTTCTTAGTTCATCAGCTAGCCCAAAAAACGCAAGAAGCAAGCTAAACTTTCAAGATTCAACTTGGGCTACAGGGAAAGCCGAGTGGTACAGCGGGAGTAGGCTGGGCCCATAACCCAAAACTTGATGCACCTAAACCGCTGTCTAGGTGTTTGGGTACAAGAAGCCATGGTGACACGTCGCAGTTGTTTAATCCAAAAACTTTGTTCTTGCCTTAACTGACCTGTTACACTTCCTAAAAATCCTCAACAAAAAGTTTATTAGAATATAGCAAGGTCTAAAGTTGATTTTGTATCAAACACAAATAAATGCATCAGGAATTATGTTGTTTTTTTTCTGAAGGAA
>NW_023396506.1:0-3197 GCF_011125445.2 Fundulus heteroclitus
TATATATATATATATATCGGATCACTCTTAACCGACTGTTTCCTTTCAGCGAGCCAATCTGCGCGGAGGGGGGGAGGTCAACTACTGCAAGCTAACTGACCTCAGAAGTATCTCTGTTCAGCACTACAATACAAATCTACAGTCAGTTTATCAACATCCCCACTGTTAATTCTTCTAGTTCAACCATACTACATGTAAATTAAAATTAGGATCTGTTCATTAATTCAAACTAAACAGTAAGACATTTAAAACCTCGTTTACATCTTAGTTTCATACTTGAGGCTGTACATGTGTAATTCCTACGTTGAGCGAGGTACTTGAACCCATCACACACGCAAGTATTTGATCCAGTCGACAATTTCTCTGTGTTCAGCGCTGGTTTCGTCCATACAATGATGATGGAGAGTATGGGATGTAGAAGGATTTCATGCTCTTTGGAAGGTGATAACTGTATTTCCATCTCATGATTACAAAGACTTGGAAGAGGATTAAAAAAACCTCTGCTGTATTTGTTAAATTACAGGTCATAGTTTCATAATTAAAAAGGATTTTATATTTTTGTTTTACATGGGTTAGAAATGATTCCGGTGTTTTGAGTTGGGAAAATTTTTTAAAGTGCATGTAAAACTCCGCATGGAAATGTGAGGAATGAGAAAAAACAATGCTAAAAAGATATAAAGTGAGTTTATTTAGCTGAATGCAATAATAATATTATCGTGTGCAGGCTAGGTTTTTTTGTTGTTGCTGATCAAAACATCTGGATCAGACTACTGGATCAGATTCCATGGATTCTCTCTTGAAAGGACATGGCGAGCCTGTCCCCAAGCAGAACTGACCTCCATGACAAACTTCATTCTTCTTACTGCATGAACTTGCCAGTGGTAACAACACAAACCACTGAACAAGAAAAAGAAAAAAAAAACAACTGAACTCGCAACATAACATTGACTTGACTGACGACTGAAATATATTATATATAGTCCAGAGGTGTTTTGGGTAAGCTGGGGCTGAGTTCTTCCTGAAGTCCACCACCATCTCCACTATTTTTACGCATTGAGTTCTAAGTTGTTCTCCCCTGCACCAGGTCACAGATTGTCACCCTCCCACTGTAGGCGGGAACTCGTCACCATCAGAGATAAATCCCATGAGTGGTGTCGTGCGCAAACTTCAGAGCTTGACAACCGTTGTTTTCCACCAGTCGGACGTGCTGCCGCCTCGACCAGGACCACACAGAGAGACAGCTGGTCAGAATGCTCTCTATGGTACTTGTGTAGAGGGTTGTGAGGATGGGCGGGGGCAGTTGGGCTCTCCTCATCCCCCACAGGAAGTCCAAGCGCTTCTGTGCCCTCCTCACCAGATGTGGTGTTTCACAGAGCAGGGAGGTGTCCGTTATGTGCACCCTGATGATTTGGTGCTGCTACCACCCCTCCACAGCTGAGCTGTTGATGAAGTTTGTGTCATCTGCGAACGTCATGATGTGATTGGGGGTGAACCTGGGGTGGCAGTCGTGTGTCACAGAGTAAACAGCAAGGGGCTCCGGATGCAGCCTGAGGGAAGCCTGTGCTGAGGGTGATGACATCAGAGGTGGTCTGTCAGACCCGACCGACAGTGGTCAGGAGGTGAGAAAGTGGTGGAGGGGTGTGCGAAGCCCAGATGTTCCAGTTGTTCCACCAGATGCTGTGGGATGAGGTGTTGAACGCTGAAGTCCAGGAACATGCTACAAAAGGGGCGCGGGTAGGTGGGCTTGGATGAGGGTGTTGAATGCTGAGTCCAGGAACATGCTCAAAAGGGGGCGGTTGCGTGGGCTTGGGAACCCGTTATAACTGCTTGCAGTTCTAGTTATTTTATATTATTATTATTATATATTACGGAATTAAAACGCGTTGTGGAGCCCACGCGGATTTGTAACGATCCATTGATCAGGTTCCAAGTTCAGAACGTGCGCCCCTACTCAAACCAGAAAATTTCAGACCCCTCAAACAACTAGGGGGCGGCTATAATAAAGGACAATGCGTTTCGCCTGTAACCACCAAACTACTGGTCCCCACACTCAAAAACTTCACATCACTTGTTTATGGATGATTCGCAAAATAAGGGAATTGGCCACACCCTTCGTTTCCCAGCTAGTTTTCGCGCTACATGGCTACCAAGGTTAAACCTTTCTTGTTAATCCTCCTACATTTTTTTGTGCATCCGCGCAAAAATTTATATATAAGCGTGTCATGGACAAATAAAAAAAGTTATAAATCGTGGCGTATTTTTTAATTTTGACTTTTCGAAAAGTAACGCTAAATAAGTGATTGTTCAGCTAGCTAGCTTCTAAATGTATTGCTGATTATTGTAAACCATAACCGATTTTGACATGTCCTTCATAACCATAGTCCAAATAAGATTTTGCACATGTGACCCGCTTTGAGGATCGTCATCCTAGGGGGCGCTGTGATGTCAAGAAATCTACTACGCAAGAAGGGCTGATCGGTTTTTAAAACAAAACCTTCTTCATCCCTTCCAGACATTGCCCTTAACTAAAGTATTAAATATGGTATTTATTGAATCACAAGTGGGCGGGGCCTATTTCCAAAAAGTGTGGAAAAAAACTTGAAACTTCAAAAATTCACCTAAAATTCCAAAAAAACTTTTGTGGTGTAACAAGCTCAGATTTTCAGGATGTATTCCTTGAATAAGGTGCAACATTCTCTCACTGCATGTATTCCAGTGTTTGAAAGTGCCACACTCTGTTTTTTTCAAATTTTGTAAAATGGAGAAATCAATGTATTTTCCACAAATATTGGTCAATCTCAATAAAATGCCTCTATCTGTTAAAGCACAGCCAGAATAACTTGTGGTTCAGTTTGGTAAAAATCCAGGTCAATTTGACCAATTTACAAGATTTTAAAAATTAATGCTACAAGATTATAAGTTTAATATTTTTTTTTCTCTGAATCCATTTTTTTTAAATGACCATCAAAAAATCGTGTGGTTAGATTAAACACTCTTGGACATTCATGAATATTTTCAGAATTTAGAGCAAACCGTTGACTTTAAAGAAATTATGAATTTTGTGATCAGTTTACACCCTCACATCGAGAGCTCTGCCATCCAGAACTGTGAACAGGGCGGCCATTATGCCCATATTTGGGTACATCAACCGGAAGTGACGTCACATCCTGTGTTTTTTCTAAGCGGAGCAAAGACTT
>NW_023396507.1:0-1844 GCF_011125445.2 Fundulus heteroclitus
GAGATTACATTGTGATACCAGACTACTCCTACAGACTACAGTGCTACATACTGTAAAATGTTTGGGTTTTGTATTACAGAGTGATTTGGTACTGGAGAAATCCTTCAAAGTTTTCAAACTGAGAACAAAGAAGAAGATAAGGTGACAGTGATTGCACGCCGACGGAAGGCTATTCAAAGCATCTCCATGGTTACGGCGAGGACAGAGGCTTCTGCTGGAAGAAGATGCAACAAGTGGGACTTTGTCGGGCGAGATGGCGGATGACTATGGGGTCCCAAAAGGGAATTTTTTAGATATACATCCATCCATCCTTCCATGTTCCGAACCGCTTTATCCCTCATGGGGTCGCGGGGGGGGGATGGTGCTATCTCCAATTTTTTTTAGATCTTATCATGTTATGTTATTAACATATAAACTACTGTAGAAATGGTTATTTAATTTGGTTTTCTGGTTCCAGGCTGCTGATGGTTGGAAGTACACTCCTCATTCGGAGTGTTTGAGGGTCAGCCAGGGAACACTGTTCTTCACCTAGATGTAGAGGCACTTTCAGAAAAATAATTATTTTATGGCCGGGAAGCTGACTGCAGGGCAATCTTTCACGATTGACCCAGGCCCTCGAGGACTTAATAAGACCCTACCACAGATGTGTGGTCAGAGAGCAGATGTCTCTGCACAGCTGCCAGAATGCCTGTTGACTCCCAATGTTCAAAATCGAACATTGAAAAGGAAGGTGTAAAGTGCAAAGTTTATCTCTGAAACAGACTTTCTCACAAACTGTTGAATAGAGTTAGACCGTTAATTCAGGAAAGTGTCAGTTTTCTAAAAACTTGTTTTTTTAAAGGAACATTAAAAGAATGCGTTCTATATTGAAATGGCAACATTTTAGCTATATCAAATAGTTTTAAAGTTTATTTTAAGTACTGTGTTGGTTTTCATGGTTTATCATTGGGATATGTTGACTATTATGCCAGCAGTTCTTTTGTTAAAACAAGATACACCCTTTTTTCGGTCTAGATCTCTGACAGACATCCTTGCAGATCCAAGGACTTAGTCACTAATCCTGTAATGGAGAGGAACCACTGAACAGAATAGGATCAAAAAAAGGGGTTAAGCAGACAGACATCCAGGCGACACTGGACAGGTAAACGGAAATGGGCAGAACAGAACAGAACAGTAAGTTACAAAACAGGATTCAAGATGCGGGAGCTCTTACCAGGAGGGGGACCACAAACCAGGGGATGCACACAAGGAATAATAGGTGACGACCCGACAGGTAGCAGAGGACTGAGGGAGTTTTAAATAGGCGGATAGACAGGTGAGGGAGGGAAACTAATCAAGGACGGTGGGAGGAGTGATTAAGGGAGCAGACAGGACACTAGAAAATAAACCTAAGACAAAACCGAAACAAACCAAGCACAGAAACTAAAAAACCAGGACCGATAACACACACAATAAAGGGGGCTAAATTGAATCCAAAAACGGAAATAAACCCAAACAGGCTGAAAAAGCTACTTAACCAAATACTAAACATAGACCAGAACAGAACGTGACAGCAATCCCAGAGGCAAAGGCTTCAAGCCCCCCTTGGTTCTAGGAATTGGGCAAGCACCAGGGAGTTCTTGTCAAAAGCAGGGGATGCGGCCACTTTGAAGAGGGGAAGATGGAAAACCCATTTACCGAACAAAGAGGTCTTTTAAAATAGTGACTGTTGTATTAGTGATGCACTGACACCATTTGTAGGTCGCCAATGCCCAATACAAATCCTTTTATATAATTAAATGATCAGAATGAGACTGCTGATTTAGAAAATATGGGTTTAATTATATTCTGTTAGATTTATACAA